>NC_052353.1:1917123-1933717 GCF_009727055.1 Benincasa hispida
CCAGGTAAGGGGTTAATGTTCAAGAAGTCTGATAAACGCTGCATTGAAGCCTACACTGATTCTGATTGGGCAGGGTCTGTTGTTGATAGAAAATCAACATCAGGGTATTGCACATTTGTTTGGGGTAATCTTGTGACCTGGAGGAGCAAGAAACAGGGAGTTGTGGCCAGAAGTAGTGCAGAAGCTGAGTATCGGGCTATGAGTTTAGGGATATGTGAAGAGATTTGGTTAATGAAAGTGTTGTCAGATCTTCATCAAGACAATGAGCTCCCAATGAAACTGTTTTGTGACAATAAGGCAGCAATAAGTATTGCAAATAATCCTGTTCAGCATGACAGAACAAAACACGTTGAGATCGATCGGCACTTCATCAAGGAAAGACTTGACAACGGAAGTATATGCATTCCTTATGTTCCCTCAAATCAGCAAATTGCAGATGTGCTCACAAAAAGATTACTGAGACAAAACTTTGATTACTGTGTCAACAAGTTGGGTCTTATTGATATTCGAAAAAGCAACTTGTAACCCTAAGGGCATTTTAGTAATTATGTGTACCCTAGGGCTTCCCACTAATCTATTTATTTGGTCTATTCTCTTGTACTTTGTGTATCAGAATTAATAATAAAAATCAGTGTCTATCGTGGTTTTTCTTCCTGTACTAGGGTTTCCACGTAACTGTGTTGTTATTCTCTTCCCTACTCTTTTATTTTTGACAAAAATCACAAAAGAAAAGATAAACCAGCTATTCAAGAGAGTTGGGACTCTCCAATGGTAACTACTCGGCCAAACACTCAAAATCTTCACCCCCAAGCAACTGTCCTCCAGAACCCTACTAAAACCCCAGCCAAAAATAGAACTAAATTGCAACATCAACAGAAATGACAATATCTATATAGCCTTTTGAATGGCTTGGCCGCTTGTCTCTCCCAAAAGTCCACATTCGGCAGTACCAAAATCATTTCGCTCTAAAGATGCCCACTCCCCTTACTACTATCCTACTAATATTCTCAAGTACTCTCACATAAACTTAACTTTCGAATTAGATAGTATCACTCTATAAATCAAATGAGAGTTAGTCTAATTAAAATTCAATCGACACAAATTTAACTACTATTGAAGGCCAACCTGAGTTATGCACGTTAAATACTAAGATGCTAAATAATCTACTTTCATGTCACAAATTAGAGAGGACTTCATCCTATGATACATCAACAATTTGAAACCTAATAATTCTAATTCATCCACCAAGTTAAACTCTCTCTTTCACACATATTAAAGAGATTGAAAAAGTACTAACCATCCCGGACCGGACCCGAAATAATTTCGCTTCCACACTTGATGAAAGTAGTGTCATCCTTTTGAACAAGAGTCTCATCGACAATGATGGCATTTGAACTATAACACCCAGAACACGAGATAGAACATATTATAAGAAAAAAAGAGAGACAAAGAAAAGGGAGACTATAAAGACAAGAACTAGTTTTTCAAACATTGCAACACAATCTCTAATTTCATAGGTAATAGCAACAATTTCACAATGGCAATAACTAATGATAACCGAGATTTCTTTATTCTAATCTGTTCTTTTGTAAACAAGAAACAATTGATTGATTGAAAAGAAAGAAGTCTTGGAACAGACTTTGAAGGAGTGAGAAGAGCAAGTAACCAATCTAATGGAGAAGAAAACCCCCAAAATTACAAGAACAGAAATAAAGCATTGATGAATAATGCGCCCAACAGAGAAACAAAGAAATTTTAATGAATTTCTCTCCTATGTCGTAAAATTTAAAATTCTCAGTTGAAACTGCTAACATGGTCATTTGGATTGTCACTAACACGTAAACATCACTAGTTGAAAAAATAGAACCCTTGGAAAAGGGATAAATGTCTTCATGAGTGGAAGATCTGTAAAGAGATAGTGAATACCATCATCACAGACATCTATGCATTTTAACATTTTATGGTTAATTGTGTTGCTTTACAGGCTTTCCATGAACTTCTAATTGTGGATTTCAGCAATAAACATGCAGTCCAGTAATTGTTAGCCAACTGCTTTGTGACAGTAACAAGACATTTACCATTTAGTGACCTAGAGCTACTCCTCTTTTCTTTTAATGAAAACCATGGTACCTACTACTCCTCATCCTAATGCAATTTGGAGACTTTATGCACCTCAACACCAACTCCAAGAGATAACAACTATGACAACAACATAAAAAAAAGAAGAAGAAGAAGAAGAGAGAGAGAGAGAGGGAGGGAGGGAGGGAGGGAAAACAAAATTCTCTCATCAACATTCCACCTACACGCTATAAGTCAAGATCTTGGGCAAGATTTCCACCTTAGCTCCTATGATCTTACCACCAGCTAGCTAATCCGCAACATCAGCATAAAATCATGAACCTTCAGCCTTCACCAAACTTTGATACCAAAGCTCCAGTAGAGTCTATAAGGGTAAAAGTGGAGATTTTTTCTAAGGTTTACAATTTTATATGAGATCTTAAATGCCTGAAATGTATTGGAGCTTTGATTGATGGGGTAAGGATATCATTTGACTTAAATACTAATTACTTTGTATGACAGCATATTACCTTCTATTCTGCAGAGTGGCAGAATTTAGATCTGAATTTCTTGTGATTTTGCACCATTCACGTTTTTCAACAGATGTGGATTTTGTCTCCGAGTAGATAATGGTCTCATCAGAGTTTATCTCAATATCTGCATATATTTTATCAGGTGGAACTGGAAAAAATAAAAACAAGATAGGTAATTAGTTTCCAAAAATGATGCCAATTTACGTTTGAGTATGTTACTTACCACCTAACAAGAACACTCACGAATAAACAAAGAACACTAGAAGATAGAAATATATATTGCAAGATCAATGAAGAAACTACAAGATAATATAGCCTTTCAAGAGGGCTACTCTCTCCCAAATTCCCACACCGGAAATTCGACTAAACTCTCCACACCTTCCTCCCAATCCCACATCCTCTGTTTATAACTAAAAGCCCTAACAAACTTATTAGCTATTTACTAAATATGCTCTTATACAATAAGTACGGAACAGAGAAGCACCCTAGGAAATAATATGCTCGACCAAAGGGAGAGGGCAGACTGACTCAAAGAAACCAAAGAGAAGTATGAAAAGATAGAAAGAGACTCTGGACAAAGAAGGAAAGGAGTCTCAAGCAGATCCAAAAATGGAAATCAGTATACTGATTTACTATTGTTTGCTTGCTTACCATCATCCATATGGTCTGATGGCTATATGTAAAAAATATCCATTCATTACGAAGGTTCTCTACCTTAGTAATGATGGTGGTGGGGGTTGTAGGGTCCTTGCCAAACTCAGCCATACAAGAAACATTCAATCTGAATTTCATTGATAATATGAAATTACAAAAGGACATAAATGTCGTGTGGGATTACATGATTATATTCCATTGTGAAATAAGAGATGTAAGGTTGCAATCACAAAAAGAGGGGGTGAACTTACACCAAGTGAGTGATGTGTACAATAAGTGATCAAAGAAGTGAGTGAAATCAATCTCTCTATCTTCAAAAAATGCGATGATTCCGTCAATTCCAAATGAGCCAAAGGAGGGCTTTTATGATGTCCATAAGATCGCTTTCTTGTCTTTGAACGGATGACCAATAAGGAGCATATTTAATAAGATGAGAGGGTCATTTGGAAAAATCACATGATGGTTGAAGCATGATAGAATTTTCTCCCAAAACAAGTGAGCAAATTCACAAAAATCCAAAAGATGCATAATGACTCTCCACAATGATGACAAAGGACACACCAATTAGGGGCCGATGTAATCCAAGGGGCCTTTTTAATAAGAACATCCGTTGAGTTAATACTACCAAGACTGACCTCCCAAAGGAAGAACCGAATCTTCTTGCAAATGGGACCTCTCCAAATATTTCTGTAGAGGGAAGTGTTCCATTTATTGCCACCAGAGGTGAGGTAATGCGTGATCGATTTTGAAGAAAATTGGCCTGGCTTTTCTAAATTCCATTTCCAAATGTCTTCCATTGTGGGGCTGGTAGGGGCCAAAAGAATAGAGGACTTAAAGTCCATTTGTCAATCTCGGCCTCGTTTCAATGTCATCTCCACCAAGGTCTCGTAATCATACTAATAATCCTAATATACCTCTAACTAGGGCTCTCACAGAGTACCTTCTCCTCTTGTTTGCATTGTATGCAAAGAAAGATTTAGCAATCATTCTGCTTGCAAAAATCTTATATGTATTTTTTCATCTTGTCAATGAAAATTCTCCATCTCATTTTGAAAAGAAAAGAAATTTGAAAAAATTGTATAAACATACCTAAGTAAATATAAAAAAATGTGGATTCGTATAAACATTTCTTTATCCTTTTTTTTCTTTTTTGAGTACAATAATTGCGGGGTGGGACATTAAACCTTCAACCTGTAGAAACGAAAGTCATGCTAATACCACTGAGTTAAGCTCACTTTGGCCATTTATTTATCCTTTTACTAATATTCATTTATCATTTTACTAATATTCATTTATCCTTTTACTAATATTCAGTTTCTTACAATAAATAAACAAATAATGGATTAAGATTTATCACTTATCGAAAAGTTTAATTTTTAATTGAACTCCTTTTTTCATTTTCCCCCTTTTTAAGAAAGTAAATCACTCAACGTGTAAGCCTAAACTCAACGAAACCTTTCAACTTTATATCTGGTTAAAAACCATAAACAATAAATTTCTGAACTTTTTAGTTATTAGCTTATGCTCAATCAAATGCTAAATAATTATGATAACAAACCCAGTGGTATGTATTAAATATTTACAAATTTTCCTATAACTTTAAAAATGCCTTCTCGTAGAAGTTATAAATAACCAATGTCTACAGTCTACACAACTCCTCAAACAACTAAAGAATAAAGCTAAAGTAAGAAAATGCACCATCCAGCGACACACAAGACAAGTGTGATGTAGCATGATAATGTATCCCTGTAATGACAGTTTGAGTTTGTTGGTTTTAATTTGTTAACTGTTAGTTTTCAGTTGTTAATTGGTTTATTTGATGAACTAATGTCCTCTAAAAATAATGAATAACAGTAACACTTTGGTTGAGTATTCTTCCAGATGATTCACTTAGATGCTAGATTACAACATTTTGGTATTATTTTTTTTCTTTTTTCTTTTGGTATTAGAGGAAGAAAAATAGTTATCCAAGCGACATGGTAGGTGAAATGACCGTTTCCTATTCCTAATACCTGCCCAACATAGGAATTTGAAAGGAAGACTTCTTGAAAGGAAATCATCCCAACCTAGGAAATTGAAAGGAATGCTTCTTGAAAGGAAATCATCCCAAAGGTGTAATCTTGATATTAAAATATCTGTAAATGACAAGAACTAGTTGAGAGGCTTTTCTATAGGGTCAAGTTTACAGCTTTCCCTCTTTCTATTTTGCAATTTCTTCTACTCATTACTTTTATTTTCTGAAGTCTACACTTTGTAGCCTTTGAATTCTTGTACTCTTATAGATTTTCAATCATTTGTGAAATTTTTTGTTTCTTTTTTTTTTCCTCATATATGTATTTAAATAACAAAGATGTTTGAGAATGATCTTCAATCCATCAAGTTCCATCATGCAAATCCATGATCGAGTTTCAACTGCCTTATTCATAGAAATTGAGAGAATCTCTACAGTAATCATTTCCACAAGGGTATGGGAATGTTTCAAAGGATATAAAGTTTTTATCTGGTCACTTTTGCATTGTAAAGTAAATAGATTTTGAGAAATTTGGATCGGAAGGAATATAGAGTTTGAGCTATAAATTCAGAGAGGTTACATAAACTTTGAGCGATTCATTCCTTTTCGGTAGCTAGGTGGTGTTCTTTGCATGGATGATCTTATAAAAAATTTCCCTTGCTTTCTGTGATCTTTTAAGCTAAGTGGGGAGTACACGGTTCCTTATCGTCCCTCTCCTCTTCCTCTTGTATAACTTCATCATAATAGTAATTCTTTAATTCTTATACTGTCCACCCTTGGGAGGGTACTGATATAGTAGGATTAGGATAAGTTAGTAGGATTAGGATAAGTTAGGGTATTATGGTCAAATCCTTAATTGATTAGGATTGGGATTAGTTTCCATGATTGATTAGAATTAGGATTGGTTTCCTTGGTTTATTAGTATTAGGATTATTTTCTTTGACTAATTAGGATTAGGATTAGTTTCTTTGACTAATTAGAATTAGGATTAGTTTGCTTTCCAATTCTCTATAAATAGAGAGATTGTTTTCTTGTATTGGCAACTTTTGATTGATAATAAAGACTTCGATTTTATTATTGGAGATTTCTCTTCTATCTCCTAGGCTACATCAATTTGGTATCAGAGCAGCCATCTGGGCCAACGTTGACTGCCGCCGGTGGAAGATCGGTAAACTTTTGGTAACGCCGACCGCAAGAGGGAGCTTCATGAGTTGTGCTTGTTGTTGAGCAATACACATCTATATAGGGGGAACCCTTTAAATTTTAGAAAAGAAAGAAGACACCGAGATTTTTTTTTTAAGAGTTTGCAAGAATGGACTATTACCGATCAAGGAAGACGACAAAGAAAAAATAAAGCAGTTGGTATAGGCAAGAAAATCAAATTTCCTCCAAAAAGCAATGTTGGAATTCTGATTCAAGTGATTCAGAAGAAGAATTCCAACATAATAATTTCACCCGTGCTCATTTTCTCAAAGAACCTATCACTATCCACATTTGAAATTTGACTATAGTGATTCTAGCGATTCCGATGAAGATTCTAATACAATTTGGAACGAAATAACAAGATGACGTTATCAACAAAGAGCCCGACGATCCAATCAAACCGGTTTCTCAAGAAATCGACGTAAGAATGGGGAGTTAGATGATTTAGAAAATGATTCTTAGTGTGAAAGAAATTATTATCACCAGCATCAAAGAACACCCATGAATCATTCCAACACAAATTTGGAGATCAAAACATTTTCAAGAAAACAGAAATATTCAAATAACAACATCTATGAAGAGGACTTTCGAAAGAGAATGAATGAAATTCGGGTTCTTATTGAAAAATTCAAGAAATGCATAATTATAATCTTCAAGATTTTCAAGAAACCATCAAGAATCACATTTAATCACTCAAGAAGATCAAGAACTCATCTAAATGGATTGTGAAATTGTGCAAAAATGAACAAAGTAGAAGAAAAGAAAAAATCAATTGAAGATGAGTTGAATGAGAAAGGTAGAAAGACCGAAGAGGAGCTTGCGTTGGAAGAAGAAAAAACGATGGGACTAACACAGAGGTTGCTAGATGAGGAACTATTAATCGATGAAATCAACGAAGAAGGTGTTGAAAAAGATGAAGCCACTGCAAAGAATGTGTCCATTTGGTCAGATCAATTAACTGAGCCACACAACCAACATAATTACCTCCACCGCAAAAGAATAGAGCAGAAATTATCCTTGACCACCAAGAAAGATAACGAGAGAATCGACAACACCTATGGTATGCAAAAAATGTCCAAGATTTATCAAGAACCGATCAAGCACAACCAAGATCAAGGTTATATTAGAGGAAATACTGGGAGGATGTGAATTCTTTAAGTGTGGAAGAAAAAGATACTCATGAGCAACCTAATTCGAAAAAAATTGAAAATCTTTTTCCTCCCTTCCTTGAGGAGTCTACATATATTTTAACAAAGGATTTTTTAACAACTTAATTCTTGGGTTCATTGATGATAGTATTGATGCAAATAATTTTCCCTTTCCAAAATCAAATATTCGATATATTGGAGTGGCTTGTGAAAATTGGTTGTTATTGGTGCCCGATGTTTAGAGATGTGTCCATTCGAGTGGCTTACTTTTTTATTTTTATCTTCATTTTCGTTTTAAAACTCAAGGACAAGTCCTTTTTTTTTAGATGGATAGAATGATGTAGTAGGATTAGGATAAGTTAGGGTATTATGGTCAAATCCTTAATTGATTAGGATTGGGATTAGTTTCCATGATTGATTAGAATTAGGATTAGTTTCCTTGGTTTATTAGGATTAGAATTAGTTTCTTTGACTAATTAAGATTAGGATTAATTTCTTTGATTAATTAGAATTAGGATTAGTTTGCTTTCCAATTCTCCATAAATAGAGATATTGTCTTCTTGTATTGGCAACTTTCGATGGGTAATAAGGACTTTGATTTTATTATTGGAGATTTTTCTTCTTTTATCTCTTAGGCTACATTAGGTACCCAAAGAAGATGGATTTTTGGCAGTCAATTATTGATAAAATACAAGAAAAGCTGGACAAATGGAGAAGATACAACCTTTCTCGTGAAGGAAGTGCAATCCTTTATAAGTCAGTACTTTCAAATCTTCCTACTTACTATAGTCTTCCTTTTTTATGCCAGGAAAGGTGCTATCTAAGTTGGAGAAAATGATGAAGAACTTCTTCTGGGAAGGTCATAAAGGAGGAAAGATTAATCACTTAGCTAAATGGGAGCTGGTTTCTAAAGCCCAAGAGGATGGAGGACTTGGTTTGGGAGGCTTAAAAGAAAGGAATATGGCCCTTCTAGCCAAATGGGGCTGGCGCATTATGAATGAGGACTCCTCTCTTTGGTGTAAAGTTGTCAAGAGTATCCATGGTAGGAGTATGTTTAGTTGGCACACTTCAGGCAAGATAAGTTGTAGTCTTCGAAGCCCGTGGATCAATATCTCAAGGTCATGGCCGAAAGTGGAGGCTTTGGCAAAGTTCAAACTTGGTAATGGCAGTGGAATAGCTTTTTGGTAGGATTCTTGGGTTGACAACATCCCTCTAAAAACCAGATTCCCAAGCTTATTTCAAATAGCACATAACCCCAATGGTTCAGTCTTGGACCATTGGAATAATACAACTTCCTCAGGGTCCATCTCCTTTAAAAGACTCTTGAAAGATGAGAAGATTTTAGAATTTCAAGACTTGTTAAGCATCGTAGCCACAAAAAAAGTGAAGGACTGCATTGATAAACGATCATGGTCCTTGGAAGCAAATGGCACTTTCACCGTCAAATCACTAGTCACCCATCTTTCCATAACTTCTCCAATTGATCGACCTTTAAGAAAGGCGTTATGGAAATCTAAAAGCCCCCGGCGAGTCAACATTGTCATATGGATAATGTTATTTGGATCTCTTAACTGTTCAAATGTTTTGCAAAAGAAGCTGTCCTCCCATTATTTATCTCCAAATAGATGTGCATTGTGTAAAGGAAAATGAGAAGACCTTCAGCACCTTCTTTTTTACTGCTGCTATGCTCAAAATTGTTGGTTTTCATTACTCAAATTGTTCGATATCAGCTGGGTTTTTGGGAAAATTTTCAGAGACCGCGTCTTGTAGATTTTGGTGGGACCAAAACTCAAGAAAAAAACAGCAAATCCTGTGGAATAATGTAGTAAGGGCAGTGCTGGCAGATTTATGGTTTTAAAGAAACCAAAGAGTATACCATGACAAGGAAACTCCTTGGTTTTCCAGATTTAAGGCTGCCCGTTTGAATGCATCCATGTGGAGCTCACTTTCCAAGGCTTTTGCGAACTATTCCAGCCAAGAAATTAGCTTGAACTGGCGGCCCTTCCTCTCCCCAGGGTTCCAATATTGTTGTCTTGGTTGGTTGCTCTAGGAATCAAAGCTGGTTGCTCCTTTCCCAAAGGAAAGTAGCTTCTTCTTTAAGTATTGTATTTTGGAATACCCTGTGTAATTGTCTTAAGTTTCTTGTATTAGTTTCGCGACTTGCTTAAGATCTTATTTGTCTGGGTTGTACTGTACTGAATTAAACTGATCGATCAAGTGCATATTCTTTTGTTTTTGGAGATGATGATGATGGTGCTAAGGGAGTGTCAACCTAGTTGAGATGCCCGAGTACACCTGCTGATCCCAAGTTTTAGTCTTTTTTTACCGTATCTCTTGTACATTGAGCATTAGTTTCTTTACATTAGTCTCTTTTCATTATCTTGATGAATAAAGAGGCTCGTTTCCTTTCAAAAAAAAAAATTTCTTACACTGTCTACCCATTTTCCCTGAATGAATTTAAACCACCGATAGGAAAACTAGTCAGACAATTACCTTCATCTATGTAAATCATGCGACTATGTAAATCAAATACAAAAGAACCATTGACCTTCCATAAATATCAAACCTCGTTCAACTACTGATTCCACCAATAATCATTTCCTCGATGACATTATCTTCCCTAGTAATTTCAACCCAGACTTCATACTGAAGAATAATTAGTTGGGATAGCAATAAATTTTGTTTGCAAAGAATGGAACGATTTAAAAAACAATGTCCAACTCTCAAACGCTGAGAAGAAGCAAATCAAATAGAGAATTCAATAATGCAACACGGAACAGCCATCGAATCAGTCAAACAAGAGATAGACGGAAAAGAACTCAGGGAGGAGGGAAATGGGAAGAAAGTGCAAGAGGAAACATACTTAGCTTCGCCCAGTATTCTATGGAGGAATTCGTAGCAGAGCACTCTCCAATTTCCGCCATAACCGCTAGTAGAAGTAGGAGGGAGAAGGAGAAGGAAGCGAGGGATGGCTGATTCTGAGAATTTTGAAATGAAACAAATTTACAAATACAAACGCTCAAAAGCTTAAAGAGGAACTTGTGAAGCGTGCGGAGGAAGATGGAGTAAACGGCTGATGACTACGTCGTACGTGGGCGCACGTATTAAACTAATGCATTAAATATTAATTTGTTGTACTTTTGGTTTTGACTCAGTATTTTTAAAATATTCATTATGGTTTCTATACTTACATTTTTTTTTTTTTGTTAAGTTTAATCCTTACATTTTAAAAATGTACATTTTGATTCTTATATTTTAAACTTTGATTCATTTTGATTTTATACTTTAAAAAATGGCATTTTTGGGCCCGACATTTTCATTTTTAAAGGATCAAAATGGTGACTTTTTAAAAGTTCATAAATCAAAAGGAAGCAAAGTTCTAAAGTACAAGAACCAAAATAAATATTCTGAAAAGTAGAATGGATCAAATGAACCAAAATTAAAATATAGAACCAAAAAATGAATTTTTGAAAGCAGTTGGACCAAAAATAAAATCTAAAACCTAAAGTATAAGGATCAAAGCAGTATTTAAACCTAACTAATTGTCAAAAAATTTAGGCTACATATGGTTGAAAAATATATAATATAATATATATATAAATATATTTAAAAAAGTTGAAGTATTGGACAAATACTCAAAATAGATTTGGAAAAAAAAATTAAGTTTATAAAATAAGTTGGTTTAGGATAAACATCTAAAATCAACCTTTAGAAAAATGATCTTTTAAGTGTTTAATGGTAAATTTCTCCCTAATTTGTATAATTCTTAAAAATACCAAAACATCCTTGATCCATCTCACTTCCATGGTGTTGTCATAAACACCACCGCCCTCTATTGATCACTTCCGACCACCACTACCGATAACCACCTCTAACCACTACCGACGGACACCTCCGGCCACCATAACCACCAACTTCGTCGCGCAACCATGTTGTGAAAATAATTTTGTGTGTGCTATGTTGATTAATTAAATTGTCCTTAAATGAATACGAGTTTTCTCTAATTAAACCCAAGTGCAAGCTTAAATAGAGATTCTTGGTAAGTATCAGGGTCGAACACAGTGACTTTTGAATTAATCTAAATTGGTTAAGATGATTTTTACAAAGTAAGAGCATTCAAAGTGAATGATGTTGTTTGTGTGAATAAAATAAAGGACTAACTACAAACAAGAGGAAAATGGATGAAGGTGGACGGGGAGAGTGATAGTGGAAGTGTAATGCGTTGAAAGTGTGTGTGTGTGATGGTGATGCGTTGAATCACATGGATTGGGATGCGTTGAAGATAGAGATGTGGCATAAATGAAAATAACGTGTGTTGAATGGGTTGAAAATCAGTTAATATGGTAAGGTTGAGAAGGTTCAGTGACATTCACCTAAGTGATGCACAAGTATCCATTCATGTCTTTGACTTACAAACTGAAGAACTCACCTCTCAGTGTTATATGCCACATAGATCTTATCTCTAAGATGCATGGTTAAATCAATATTGGACGAAAGGTTAACTTTATCTCTAAAGCTACTTCTTTCTTTATTTAATGAATTCCACAGGCACTTGCTCTCTCAAGTAGTTAGTTATTTCTACTTAAATCAACTGGTCAGAAGGATTCAAGTAATAAATTATGCAAATATTAAACAAAATGAACTTCAACTTATGCAAAACTTGTGAGAATATTAGTTTATTCTTCCTAATCCATTAAGAAATTAGTTGTTCAGGATGAAGAGAAAAGAACACATGGATAAAATAGAGATCATGGAGATCATGGTTTATATTAAGAATGAATATGTCACGAGGTCAACATCTTAATGCAAACTTGATGAAAATCAAAGGAACGATAGTTCAAGAAATGGAAGTGTTGAGCCGCTTGTCACAATCTCTTACTCTTTTTGGCTTTAATGATTAACTGCTTTCACTTATGGTAGCAAAGGAGGAGGATGAAGTTTTACCTATAAACAGAGAAGAAACTGAGCTTTCACACAAAATTCCTCAAAAAGAAAATCGAGAGGTTGAAGATGATGGAGAATCAAACAAAGAGTTGGGCAAAGCTTCGGCCAATCTCTTGACTAAAGGTCTAACATTTTTAACATGTGGAATTGGGCTTTTTATAGGCATCAAAAGGAAGTTCCTCAACTTCTCTCTAATGATTATTTGACACCTTTGCATTTAATTCTATGATCTACTGCGTCAAATTCATTCACATCACAGATTTATTGGTTCTGACGCGTCTGTCTTAAATCAGTTCCCAACTTACACCTTGATTTGACATGCCACTGCCGCATGCATTTGTCATTTTCCTTTCTTCATGATTCTTTTCAACGCATGATTCTTTTTTGTGTGCAAGATTAGGTTGGTTGAGTTTGTTATGCGTCTAAAGACTGCGGCATCATCTTCCTTTGTCAATTTCTGTTTTTTTATGTTAAATTTTGAGTTTAAAGATATTAGACTTATAGTATTTCAGGATTAACAAGTTTTGTACATGTTGAACATAAAGCTCATTTTTTTACATGATTCTCTTCTGAATTTAATGCATTTTTTGTTGAATTTTCCTGATTGTTCTAAATAAGAGGCTACAATAACTTGTATTCCTACAGGTGTTGGTGTTAATGTCCTAAATCGAGTGTATCTTGTAGTTTGTAAAGCCAAATTATATATCTAATAAAATAAGTTGGAGGTGCGAATTGAAAAGTAACACCTTTTGATCGACCTTGAAGTCTTTCTTCATAAGACTCTTATCATGAACTGGTTTAGTTTTTTCCTTGTAGAGTCTAGAGTTCTTGTAGGCTTCAAGTCTTAACTCTTCCAACTCTTGCAGTTCCATAAGCCTTTCTTCACCGGCCTGGGCTAAACTCATGTTGCATTACTTTATCGATCTGTAGGCTTCGTGCTCAATCTCTACCAATAAATGACATGTCTTGCCATAGACAAGCTTGAAGGGTGTCGTCCCAATGGGAGTTTTATAAGATGTCCTATATGCCCAAAGAGCATCATCGAGGCGTGTGCTCAAATTTTTTGGGGTTGATGATTTTGTCAAGGATACTCTTTGCCTCTCAATTGGATATCTCCACTTGGCCATTCGTCTAAGGATGGTAAGGAGTGGAAACTTAATGATTGACCATACTTCTTCAAAAGGGCTTTAATGGTTCAGGTACAGAAGTGGGAACCTTGGTCATTGATTATAGCGCGTGGGATACCAAATCTGGAAAACATGTTAGCCTTTAAAAATCTTGAAACAACAACAACATTTTTAGTCCTAGTGGGGATAGCCTCAACCCACTTCGACGCATAATCAACGACTAACAAAATGTATAAATATCCATAAAAAGAGGGAAAGGGCCCCATAAAATCCATGCCCCAGCCATAAAAAACCTAATAGACAAGAATTGAGTTAAGTGGCATTTCATTCTTCCTAGAAAGAAATCTTGACCTCTGACATTTTCACAAGATTTACATAATGCATAACAGTCAGCAGATAAAGAGTTCCATATCAAACCACTATCTAATACCTTTCTAGCAGTTCTCTTAGGGCTAAAATGCCCACCACATGCCAGCTCGTGATAGAATGATGGTACTGACTCAAAGTCTTCATCTGAGACACAGCCTTCCCGAGCTCACCTCTAACACCCGAGAGAAGGCGTGAGGACGGAAAATACCACCCTTTTGTGATATCTACAGGTCGTCTCACCTTAAATCGATTTAGCTCAAATCAAAGACAAATAGAATTAAGTTATTGTCTCTATTAAACTGGAATTTTAGATTTAGGGGCTTTACAACATTTACCAAACCCCAACTTTACAACTACTATATAAACATTTAACTCGTGGTAGACCTCGTTCTCTCGCAGCAATTTGGACTCTTCTGCTACATACGAAGAAAAACATGAAAGAAAAAAATGAGTTGGAAGCTCAGTGAGTGACAAACAACTTATAGGGTCTTTTTCAACCCTCTAGAGAAAAATAGCTCAAACAACATATCCATGTAGCCGGGTCATTTCCCAATCCTTAAGCACGAACAAGTCTGCTATTTGCTCTACCTATACACAATGTGGATGGATAACCTTATCCCTCATATTATTATAATGTGCACATAGATCCACCTCTTATGAGCTCAGAAAACTAGACCCCTTGGTCCTCTGACCATCCCATACGAAGCTCCTCTCACAGGCTCAGGAACTAGGTCCCATGACCCCCTGACCATCCTATGAGGTTTTTCCACAGGCTCATAACTAAGTCTTTCGACTCCCCGTCCATCTCGAGCCTCATATTCTCATCTATTTTCAAGCTACTCATACATCTAAATGTACATAGAGTTTATATATAGATATTCATAAGTCCTTAAAAGAATACTGATGCGTTGTGTTTTTTAAATGTGAAAAATGTGGATGATATGTGTTGATGGATAGCGTTATGCACTCAAGTTTCCCCAGCGAAATCCAAGTGTAAATTCATCTGAGTTTTCTAGTAAGTCCAGGGTCAAACACAAGGACTTGTGAAAATAGTTGCGTTAGAGATTTTTATGAAAACTTGCGGTAACCGATTAAATAAATAAGTGTTGAGTTGTTGTTGCGTTAATGAAAATAATAATAAATGCGTCAGAGTTTGAAAAGAGTTGGCAACGGGAAATACGATGAATATGAGGTGAACGGGTTGAGAAGGGTTTCGGCTAACACTCCCTAGGTTGCGTTCATGCCTTGCGATCATGCAACATGCATACAATAGTAAATCACCTCTTGGCGTGAATGCCACGGCTTCTAAGGCTAGAAAAAATGCGATAAATATGCGATAAGTCTACAGGGTTTACACATAATCCTCTATTTCTATTTATGAAATGACAACATGACATTCACATAAATATGCGACCGCATAATATCATTCCTATTCCTAGGATGCATGTGATGCAAGTTGACAAACAAAGCTTATCTCTAAGTCCCTATTTCTTGTTTATGCAGGCCTAATCTTGCTCTTTCAAGTCAGATTCTAACCTAGCTCTCTCGAGACATTAGGTTCTTGCTTTAGATTCTCTCTCGAGCAACTCTAAAGGGATGTTTCGCACAGCATAAAATAAGACAATCGCAAGCAATGAACTTCCTAGATCATACTAGCTTAGTTCTTTTCAACCCATTCAACTAGTTTAGCTACTCATGCGTATTAAGAGAGTGAGAAGATGTAGAAATAGAACTTCCATTGAATAGATAAAAGATGAAGTACAGAATAACAATGCAAGTATAGTAAAGAGCCTGGAGCAATTTCTTGCGACCAGGTGTTACACTATTCTACTCGTGCTCTAAAGATGTTCTCGCTTTCGCGAAAGTCAACCCGCTCTTTGCTTTTACGCCCCAAGGTTTTCTCTCGAGCCATCTTGGACGATCTCCGGCGTCACCACTCTTCTCTAGCTCCGCCGTGAAATGGAAAAGAAAACTATGAACAGAGGTGTGAACTTGTAAAATGATGAAGTAATCGACTGTTTAACCCCTTATTTGAAGAATGCACTTAGTATTTGTAGGGCATTAAATATGAAAGGCGGCTTCTCTTTCCTGGTTGTACAGATGGAATAGCTTTAATTCCTGACTGATGTGTCGGATAGTTGTCACCGATAAAGCTGGATGTACTTTGTGACAGTTATTGGCTGTCAACTTAATTTGGATCCAACTGCTGTCAGCTTTCTGTCCCATCGATCTTAATTGTCCTTTCGTCCGGATGCGTCCACTATGTTGCGGTGATTCTTCTTGGTAGATGTTTGCGAGCATGATCAACGCAAAGTCTTGCGGTGAAGTTGCGCTCAACCGATGTATTCCTATGATCGCATTCTTTGCATTGCGTTAACACATCATTCTGCAAAAAAATATAGAGATCAACTGCCCTAATGTGTTGGATGCATGCGACCGCAATATTGTAGAATTTATGCTTAATGGATGCAATTTAACATATTCTATCAACGCAATCCAACATTGTTTAAGAACTTAGTACTATGATAACGTGCATTTCTGCCCGTT